>NC_141689.1:183140280-183142780 GCF_964263255.1 Lissotriton vulgaris
AGAGTGAGGGCGATAGATAGAGTGAGGGCAATAGATAGAGTGAGGGCGATAGATAGAGTGAGGGCGATAGATAGAGTGAGGGCGATAGATAGATAGATGGATAGATAGATAGATAGATAGATAGATAGATAGATAGATAAATAGATAGATAGATAGATAGATAGATAGATAGATAGATAGATAGATAGATAGATAGATAGATAGATAGATAGATAGATAGATAGATAGATAGATAGATAGATAGATAGATAGATAGATAGATAGATAGATAGATAGTGTGAGGGCGATGAGATAGAGTGAGGGCGATAGATAGATAGATAGAGTTAGGGCGATAGATAGATAGATAGAGTTAGGGCGATAGATAGAGTGAGGGCGATAGATAGAGTGAAGGCGATAGATAGATCGATAGATAGATAGATAGAGTGAGGGCGATTAGATAGAAAGAGTGAGGGCGATTAGATAGATAGATAGAGTGAGGCTGATAGATAGATAGATAGAGTGAGGGCGATAGATAGATAGATAGAGTGAGGCCAATAGGTAGATAGAGTGAGGGCGATAGATAGATAGCGTGAGTGCAATAGATAGATAGATAGAGTGAGGGCGACAGATAGATAGATAGAGTGAGGGCGATAGATAGAGTGAGGGCGATAGATAGAGTGAGGGTGATAGATAGATAGTGAGGGCAATAGATAGATAGATAGAGTGAGGGCGATAGATAGATAGATAGATAGATAGATAGATAGATAGATAGATAGATAGATAGATAGATAGATAGATAGATAGATAGATAGATAGAAGGTGATAGATAGATAGTGAGGGCAATAGATAGATAGTGAGGGCAATAGATAGATAGATAGATAGATAGATAGAGTGAGGGCGATAGCAAGATAGAGTGAGGGCGATAGATAGATAGAGTGAGGGCGATAGATAGAGTGAGGGCGATAGATAGAGCGGGGCGATAGATAGAGTGAGGGCGATAGGTTGAGTGAGGGCGATAGATAGAGTGAGGGCAAAAGATAGATAGATTGATAGATAGAGTGAGGGCGATAGATAGAGTGAAGGTGTTAGCTAGAAAGAGAGATAGAGTGAGGGTGATAGATAGAAAGAGAGATAGAGTGAGGGCGACAGATAGATAGATAGAGTGAGGGCGATAGATAGAGTGAGGGTAATAGATAGAGTGAGGGCGATAGATAGAGTGAGGGCGATAGATAGATAGATAGATAGATAGATAGATAGATAGATAGATAGATAGATAGATAGATAGATAGATAGATAGATAGATAGATAGATAGATAGATAGATAGATAGATAGAGTGAGGGCGATGAGATAGAGTGAGGGCGATAGATAGATAGATAGATAGAGTTAGGGCGATAGATAGATAGACAGAGTTAGGGCGATAGATAGAGTGTGGGCGATAGATAGAGTGAAGGCGATAGATAGATCGATAGATAGATAGATAGAGTGAGGGCGATTAGATAGAAAGAGTGAGGGCGATTAGAAAGATAGATAGATAGAGTGAGGCTGATAGATAGATAGATAGAGTGAGGGCGATAGATAGATAGATAGAGTGAGGCCAATAGGTAGATAGAGTGAGGGCGATAGATAGATAGCGTGAGTGCAATAGATAGATAGATAGAGTGAGGGTGACAGATAGATAGATAGAGTGAGGGCGATAGATAGAGTGAGGGCGATAGATAGAGTGAGGGTGATAGATAGATAGTGAGGGCAATAGATAGATAGTGAGGGCAATAGATAGATAGATAGAGTGAGGGCGATAGAGTGAGGGCGATAGAGTGAGGGCGATAGATAGATAGATAGATAGATAGATAGATAGATAGATAGATAGATAGATAGATAGATAGATAGATAGATAGATAGATAGATAGATAGATAGATAGATAGATAGAGTGAAGGTGATAGATAGTGAGGGCAATAGATAGATAGTGAGGGCAATAGATAGATAGATAGATAGAGTGAGGGCGATAGCAAGATAGAGTGAGGGCGATAGATAGATAGAGTGAGGGCGATAGATAGAGTGAGGGCGATAGATAGAGCGGGGCGATAGATAGAGTGAGGGCGATAGTTGAGTGAGGGCGATAGGTTGAGTGAGGGAGATAGATAGAGTGAGGGCAAAAGATAGATAGATTGATAGATAGAGTGAGGGCGATAGATAGAGTGAAGGTGTTAGCTAGATAGATAGATAGATAGATAGATAGATAGATAGATAGATAGATAGATAGATAGATAGATAGATAGAAGGTGATAGATAGATAGTGAGGGCAATAGATAGATAGTGAGGGCAATAGATAGATAGATAGATAGATAGAGTGAGGGCGATAGCAAGATAGAGTGAGGGCGATAGATAGATAGAGTGAGGGCGATAGATAGAGTGAGGGCGATAGATAGAGCAGGGCGATAGATAGAGTGAGGGCGATAGGTTGAGTGAGGGCGATAGATAGAGTGAGGGCAAAAGATAGATAGATTGATAGATAGAGTGAG